>NW_024104809.1:3164851-3178551 GCF_003945595.2 Pipra filicauda | reverse complement strand
ATATATAGATTTTAAATTTACCCTATTCTCTTAGTGTCTGAGGGTGTCCCTATAAAACAGAATTTAAAAATGGTTTTATTGATGAAACAAGTTTTTCACTGGCACAAACTTTCAATTTACTGCTGAACCAAACAAACTACTTATTGCTGTTAATTTTAGTTTCATTAGAGTCCAAATGGTTGTTTTCTTCTGTTTCTCGGAGGCAGTCCCGGTGTCCGGAGGGGTTGCGGCGGTGGCTGCTGCGGCCGCATGGCGGGACGGGGGGTTGCTGTGTGCAGGAGCAGGGCGCAGGCGGGATCGGCGGGGCCGGGGCCGCCAGCAGCGCCGGGGTCTCGGCGGGGCGGCGGCGGCACCGCGGGTGTCCGGTCCGGTCTGTTGCGGGGCAGGGTCCGCCCCGGGCGGCTCGGCGGGAGCTGCAGCAGCGAGGCAGGAGCGGGGCCGGCCGATGTCGGGGCTTCCCCGGAACCGCGGCGCGGGGCCGGCCCGGGGCCGGGCGGCGCGGGGAGAGGCAGCTGATGTCGGGGCTGCGGCGCGGGGCCAAGCGGCGCGAGCGGCACGGCGGGCGGCGCGGGGCCGCGCAGGGGGATTGCTGCGGAGCTGTTTCGAGCAGCTTTAACCCTTTTTTCGCCATGCTGGCGTGGTAACTATCTTTCAGGTTAGCAAGCAGTCTTATTAGATGACTTGCAGATGGAATTACATATGTTCTTTAAGCTTGCTTTTTCTCTCTTAAAGAGGCATGCACGCTTCTTGTAGTTACAGGTTTACAGGGGGAGAGGTTTAGGGAGTATGCCGAAGTTTCCTTAAAAGGGGATATGCCGGGTCTGCTCCTACCTGATGTCGTCAGGAAGGTTGAAGTACTCAAAACAGGATGCTCTCTTGTGGTGATGCAACTTGCTAGTACTTTTGCCGCTTAGACCCGGTTCGCCGTTGACACAGACGTCGCCCCAGCCTGTGCTTGGGATTGCTTTTATCTTCACAGAAGAGTTCAAACAATCTTGGCCTCACCACGTGGCCCAATTACGGCGAATTGAGGGGGATGGGGGAGACTTCGGGGCGCCGGGGAACACAGATATCGCATCTGTGCTTTAGGAATCCACCTATCTTCATAGAAGAGTTCAGCAAGATTCGTTTCCTCACACGGTGGGCACCAGATATGGGTTTCCCTTTCCTCATCCTCGACGTGGGGGAGCCCAGCTCTAGTTCCTTCTCCGTCTGAAGAACCATTTCCGACGTCTTGTGGGACAGGGAAGGGGGACTCCAGAAACAGGGTTTTTCAGGCCCCGAGCCTGGAGGGGAGAGGTGCCCTCCCCTCCCCCCACCACCCACGTGGCTCCATGGCAGGCACAGAGACAGCACACCGGCGTGGAGAGGAGGCAAGAGAGCGTTTATTGTTGGGAAGGGGTTTATAAGGCTTTTAGGAGGGTCAAAGGGGAACCAATCACGAGTTCAGGGTCACACAGAAAAAACCATCAGGTAAAGGGTCAACAGCCAATAGGAAGGGGTTAAACAAAGGACCAATGGGACACCTCAGGACACCTTTCCCAGGACACTGCTGCAGGGGAGATAACAGTTGCTGTGGGGGGGTGCTGGGAAGAAGAAACACGTGTTTGCAAAGGGACCACAAAGAGCCATTTTAAGACATGTTTAAACAAGTTTCTCATCAGGTATAGTGCTACAGTGTGGAGTCTCCCTCACCGCAGATATTCAAGAACCATCGGGACACAATCCTGTGCCACGTGCTCTAGGATGACCCTGCTTGAGCAGGGAGGTTGGACCAGATGACCCACGGTGATCGCTCCCAACCTGACCCGTTCTGTGATTCTGTGACTGTAACACGAGCTCAAGTGAGCAGTGACACCATTTCCCCTCCCCAGTGTGCAAACCAGTCACAGAGGAGGCTGTATGGCAAACAGCAAATGACAGGAGGGTCATGGTACCCAGCCCGCAGAGGGGTTTTGGAACTTCTTTAAGGCCCCTTCCAACCCAAACCATTCCATCATTCTATGACACGCAGCAGCTCCATGTTGTCTCTTCCTCCTGTGAAGAAAAAGGGGCTGCCCAAGTGTGGCACAGACACTCACACAGCCCATCCTTGCACCTGAGGGCTTCATAGGAGCTGAGGACAGCTCTCAAGCAGCACCTGAAACACCACCCTAGGGTGAAGCTTTGTGTACTGCCCAACCATAGACAGCTGAAAGGAACCAGGTCTTTCCATGAGCCAGGGGTTATCCATGCCTGGAGACTCCTGTGCCTCACAGGCAGTGAGAGGCAGTATTGGAGTAGAGAATCTTCTGCTTTCCCCCCTCAAAACGATGTGTACCAAGAGGTGAGACAGGGAGTGCACACCACCAACCCCTGGTATATTTGAAGTCTACTCTGTGAAATTATACTCCCCTCTCCTAGTTTTTTTCATTTTCAGGACCAAACTCACCACCTGCCATCACTGACTTCAAGCATCAGGGTAGTTGACTAAATTAACAATTTAAGCACCCCTTAAAACCCTTCTTGTGCTCCAGACAGAAGGGTCTCTCCTCCTGAAATACTAATAGGACATTTTATCACCTCAAAAGTTCCAGCACTGTGGGAAATTTACATTACATGGCCTGAAAACACAGGCACTTGGGGATAAAAGCTTTTTATTTTTTTTGCACGGTCAAGAAATTTGATTTATTCCTTTCAAACAGGGACTTGATCTGTGCCAGACAGAACATCTAGAAATAAAATGGGCAGCTCCACAAACTCAAGCAAGGTTTTTCCCATTTGTTTTTAGTTCAGCATCCAAAAGTCAATGCATCTGCACACTAAAAGAAGATCCAGGAAGTAATGGGGAGGTCTCTTCTACTTCATCTTAGTAATCTTTTAGCATAAAACTATAGACAGCCTCCAACCACTGCAAATCGAAAGCAGGGAGGTGTTCTCTGAAGAATGACCTTTGCATTCAGTTACAATCACCCTTGTCCCAGCATGGTTCAACAGAACGGACTGATATTCTTTGTGCAGAGTAATTTTTTTAGAACATATTATCTCATTTCTCTTACATAATTTCAATAATGTGTGCATAAATTTAAACAGCTGGACTACTAAGGTAATTAAAAAAAAAAAGGCAACCCTAACAGCAGTCATTTCAAACTTAAGCAACAAAGACATGTTTTGAGATAAAGAGCTGAACAGAGTTTTAAATGTCCCAAGAAACTGGAGCATTAAAGGGCACAGTTTGCCTGTAAAAAAAAAAAAAAAGTCATTCTCTTTTCCATCACTCTACTTTTGCTTTAGTTTATACTTCTTAGGGTAGTTCTTGGCAAATTGCTTTTGTACTTCTTCCTGTCTCTTTCCAAGTTTAAGCGTGTTCACCAGGTCTAAGGTTTTTTTCAGTTCACTTACAGGCTTGGTTACAAAGCCACGATATTTCCTTTTTGGAACAAACTCCAGAGCCTTCTTCCAGTCGGCAGTATCTTTCAAGGTTAATAAAATATTCATCATTTGATCCAGTGTAAGATTTTTGCCACCAGTATTCCAAAGCAAGTATTTATCCAGCGGAAGGGCTGCAGTTTCCAATCCCAGTCGCTTCGCCCGTGCTAAAGAGACTCCTGTTTTTATGCTCTTGTCAACCATCGACCCGACAATATAGATTTTATCGTGATCAAATGTTTTCATCACTTTGGGAGAGTCAGCTGTCAGATAGATGAGCTTATCCTTTGGAAAGACTTCTGTGTAGCACTGCTCTGTCACAGTGATAAGCAGCTTGCCCCATGCCTCTTTATAATGCTTAAGAAATTCCCTATGATAGAGGCTATCATCCTTGAAGTTACAGAAGTGGATGTGGAATGGATCCACAGCCCTCCGATTGCAGCCTTCACTCTGGACCAGCTGTTTCACTGTGTTTGCAACTTCTCGGACAGACATTTCTTTTTCGTAAGACATGTCAAATATCAGAGGCTGGCCAAAGATCATGGACTGAGCAGCCCTCCAGTTGTAGGCTTTATCCATAGTGCTGGCCCACAAAGATAAAAACGGACTCTTTTTGGTTTCATCCATTTTTGAAGTTTGCTCTTGTGGTTCCAGCTTCCTTTCCCTTTTCTCTTCCATCTTTCTTTTGTCATTTTTCTTGTAAAGTTCTTTGAGATACAAAAACTTTAAATACTTCTTTTTGGCTGACTTGGAAGGACACTCCATAAACGTTTTTAGCTGTTCTTCACTGACATTTTCTGGAACTAATTTGCCAGCTAGTCTCCACATCTCCAAAGTCTCACGTGCAGCAGCCAAACTGGAAAGCTCCTGAGGCTCAGAGACCGTCTCACTGACCTCTTCTTGCAACCCAGACTTCATTACCTTCTTCCATGCATCTAAATCTAGTTTTTCTGAGGGTTTGCATGAGTTGTCCTGCTTCAGACAAAGTGATAAACTCAGAGTTCTACTGAGTGGAAACAAATCCCTTTTCATCCCATGTTGTGCAGCAACTGGAAGGACAGAACTTCTTACTATTTTTTTCAGAAGCATATTAGCAGACTGCATACTTAGACATGCGCTGTGTTCAAACACTTATCTGCAAAACACCAACAGAAGGAAAAACAACTCGTCAGATTTCACAAAGAAAACACGCACTAATTTTTATTCTTAGTAACACAGACAATAGCTTAATTCTTGGAGAATACTAGAAATTCCTATTTCCACTATTACTTTTTTTACTGTTTCCTAAATAAAAACAGTATGTATGACACCACTGCTTAAAACAGCTATACTTACTGCAATTCAAAATGTGGTCAAACAACCTCCAAGTACTGTCCAAGATCTGTACCAGGTTTTCTGTATCATATGATGAGTAGGAGCCTTTTCAACCTAAGTCAGTGAAATGCTGCATGGACACCAGAAATATTTTTATACACCAAATTTATCTATGCTGTGAAAAGAGAAAGAAGAAATGGAAGAATAAGCAACCAGTATATGAAAGGGCCATCTTTTTTCTTTTTACTAAACTGCCCATTAAGTTGGTATTGGCACATAAAGCTAAGGAGATAAACCCTACAGCCCCATTAATTTCATATTTGTATTTAAATGCGAAAGGTCTGCAGAAAAAAACCACCCAAGACTGTTTAATATTTTCTTTGCCCTATGCACACTATAGAATTAAAATCAGTGAAGTTTCAATGCTTGAGAAAACATGATTTGATCAAAACTAAAATTAGCTCAAAATTTTGAAAACAAAATTCATGATCTCCCTAATAACCTAAAAATAATTTGATGTACAGAAGAACAAGTTAAATCTAATTTTGGGGTTATATATATGTACCTGCTCAGATGAGGCACAGAAAGAGCTGTGTATTAAGAAATGTGACATAACCTGACCTGCTTTTACTATACACTAACTGGTCAAACTGGTGACCAACTTCTCATTTACTACTGTTCTTAAGATAAAAGGAACAAAAACAAACAAACAACCTAACAATGTGAAAGTTGAGAAGTGTTACTATAGAGGTGTTTCCAATTTTACATTTCACCATTAAACCTAATGGCAAAAATAATAATCAAAGAAGTGTTTTGTCCAGCTTGGAGAAATCAAGGGATAAGTTCCTCAATTAACTTATATTACTGGAGCTTCAATTAAATCAATATTTAAACACCAGATTTACACAATCAGAACACTTGGTGACAGCTTTTGATAGAGCCAAGTTACCTTCCAGTGTGTCTGACATTCACACTAACATCATTACTGCAAGATTCAATCTAAACCTCTTTGAAGAACTTAAGATTTGTAACACATAAATTTTTTTTTTCTTTTTTAGCTTCACCATAACTAATCTCAGGCACAGAAAAGCCCTTTACTGATACTTCAGAGACTGAATAACTCTTCTTACTTCCCCAGCACAGCTGCCCACACACGGAATCACAGTCTGGGACAGGTTGGAAGGGACCACTGTGGGTCATGTGGTCCAACCTCCCTGCTCAGGCAGGGTCATCCCAGAGCACGTGGCACAGGATTGTGTCCGGATAGTTCTGGAGTATCTCCAGTGAGGGACACTCCACACCTCCTCTGGGCAATCTGTTCCAGCGCGCTGTCACTCACCCAGTAAAGAAGTTCCTCCTCATATCCAAGAGGAACTTCCTGTGCATCAATTTCTGCCCAATGCCTTTTGTCCTATTACTTGGCATCACCGAGCAGAGCCTGGCTCCGTCCTCTTGGAACCCTTTCTTTAGATGTTTATTCACATTAACGAGGCTGCCCGTAGGGGGACACGCCAGGCCAGGGCACGCAGTCATGCGGCTCTTCCAGAGCAGCACGGCCCGCTGCTGAACAACTCCTAAACCGGCCACGATCACCCGAGCGATCACCCACGCCAGGTCACCCTCCAGACCCAGCTGTGCCCTCTCCCCTCCCCAGAACACCGGCGCGCCCTCCCCACGCTGGGCGGGACCCACGGGCACCGCGAAACACCTGCCCGAGCTCCGGCCGCGCTCCCCCCCGCCCGAGCTCCGTCGGGGCAGACCACGCAGACCCCGGCGGTCACCGTGGGCGCCGGGGCCGCTCCGGCCACGCCGCCAACCGGGCTCACCTCGCGGCGCCGCTGCGCCTGCTCCCGGCCTGCCCGGCCCGATCGCGGTGCCGTGCCCCTGGCCTTCCGCCGTGCTCCGCGGCTGCGCGCCCACCGTTCCGGGCTCCCTTCGTCCCCACGGCGGGGCCTGCGGCGTGCGGTGATCCCAGCTTTTCCGTGTTCCGTCCCGGGGGTGCGGTGGGGTCTTGATGCGGGGCAGGGTCTGGCCCCGCCGCCAGGCTGGTCTGGGACTGGGGCGTGAGGCAAACGCTGGGACCCGAGGGGTTTGTCAGCTCGGCGTGGTGGTCTGTGATTTCTCTTCCTCTCTCCTTGTCTGCCTCCTCTCTCTCCCCCTCTCTCCCCAGTCTCTCTCTCTTTTTTTTTTTCCCCAAATTTTTTGCTATAATACCGCGGAGCAGTTTCGCTTATTTTTGTCCCAGGTGGTTGTTGTGTTGTTTGATGGTGCGTTGTTTTGGTTTTCTGTTGTGTCCCGCCCCCCCCCCCCCAGCTGTCAGGTGGGGATTTAACTGGAAGCGGTGATCTGTCGTGATGAGTTTTCTGCTGCCCAAACTGACCTCGAAGAGGGAAGTGGATCAGGCAATAAAAGGTGTGGCTGAGAAGGTTTTGGTTCTCCGTTTTGGAAGAGATAGTGATGCTGTTTGTCTGCAGCTCGATGATATTGTAAGAGTAATTTCTTTTTTTTTTTTTTTTATTAACTCCACAAATACAGCTGTTGCATACAGGGGAATATCATATGTTGCTTTTGGCTAGTATGGTGCCTCATGATAAACTTGTTGACAATTAAATGTAGAATGAAATTATACTATATTCATAAAAAGGTTTGAAAAGCAAGTAAATGTTTGTGTTATTATTGTATTGGGTGTAAAAAGTGTTTGAGGTAGACAAGACATGATATTCTAGCCCTGCTTAAACTGATAAGACATAAGAGAAATGGGCTTATCAAGCTTGCCAGCCTCTTTTCCTCTTGTGTCTCAGTCCATTTGTCATGCACTTTTCTCACTCTTTTCAGCTTGCAAAAACAGCTCATGACCTAAGTAAAATGGCAGTCATTTACCTGGTGGATGTGAACAAGGTCCCAGTGTACACCCAGTATTTTGACATCAGTTACATTCCATCTACTGTGTTTTTCTTCAATGGACAACACATAAAGGTTGATTATGGGTGAGTCATCCTACCTGGCATTCTCTGTTATGTTTGTAAGAACAATCAGTCTTTCTCTGTTACCATGGGAAGGGAACGCGTAAAACCTATAATGTCGTTACCAGCATCTGCACTGAGAACTCTGTGGGAAGCCAGAAGAAACTAAAGTAGAGAAGCATTTTGAAATATGCTCTGATGCAGTAAGTGGGTGTTGACTGTCAAATAGGCCTGACTCTGCAAAAATAGTAAAAAAATGGTTAAAGTCTGAGATGAGACCTGTTTGAGGACCTGTTTGAGCTTTGGAGGTCCCAGTATATTCCTGGCTTGGTTGTGCCATTACAGGGTGTTCATTCTTTCAGCATGACCAGATCAGAACCCCTCATGTCATCATACATATTTTCACATCTTTAGGTGTTTTTGCTTTGAACATTTTAACATTATAATTCTACCTTTATCTTATGGTTATATTTAGGTCTCCAGATCATACCAAATTTGTAGGAAGCTTCAAAACAAAGCAAGACTTTATAGATCTGATTGAAGTGATCTACCGTGGAGCAATGCGTGGAAAGCTCATTGTGAGAAGTCCTATTGATCCCAATAACATTCCTAAATACGACCTTCTCTACCAAGGAATTTAATGGGTTGACCTGAGGTAAAGAATTACAGAAATGGACGATGTTCTAGATCCTTTTTTATTCACCTCTGATGCAGTGGGACAGTTTTGAGTGTTTATGCTGAAGGATCATATTGGTCTCCTTCTGAAGACAGACATTCTGTCACCTCGTGCTTTTCTCATAAATAAAGCTTCATGTTCTTGCATAGAGTTTACACAAGTGACTGTTCTTTGAGTTTCATGCTGATCAGCCCCTATAGAACAGGCAGGTTGTGTGCATCCTCAACCTTCTGAAGTGAACCAAGGCACTGTAAAGTCTATTAGGTGTCTATTCTGTACCATTTTCATTCACATATAATGACAGTAAATCTTACTTTATTAGAAAAGCTGTCCTTGCTCTCAAGAGCATTCAACTAACTGTGCCTTTCCAATGGAATTTTGAACTTTTACCAATGCTGGATAACAGGACAGAAGCTCCTTCCAACAGTATTAGCGATGACTGAAATCTGAAATGGATATAAACACAAAAGGGAGGTTGGTCTTGTTCTCGAGTATTACTGTTCAACAGTTTTTTTGACTGAGATGGGAACCTACTACTACACTTGCAGGAGAAGGTTTTGCCATCCTTCAAAGCTCTTTTGCAGCCACTGAACACCTAATTCCCACAAGCAGAATTAACTGGTTTGTTTACATTCACTTTAAAGATTATTTGAACTTCTGCTTGTATACATTGCAAACCTTGAGTATGTACATTTAAAAACTGTTTCCCACCTCTGTGTAAAATTAAACAGCTGAGTGGAAACAGCAGTGTTGTTCTTTTGCGTTAGTTTGGTAACTGCAGGCTGCTAGAGTATTGTATTTCTACAGCAGCTCATGTCCAGTGTTCTCACAGGCCTAGTTGGCTTTAAATGGAAATTACCTTAGCTCACTGTATCATATTTGGGGCACACCAACTCTGACTGGAGGGAAGGTAGTAGTATATAGTTCCCTGAAGTATTGTTCAACTTAACAGTAAATGTTTCAGGAAGGAAGGTGGATGCTCTGGCTCTGGAAAGATTTTAAGCAATGTATGGTACATAGTGAGGAAGAAACAGATTGTTTACATGTTTTTTCTATTTCAGATTTGTCCTTTTAATGAAGCTAGGCACTTAAGCAAGTGTTTTACTGCTAGCTTAGTCTGATTATAGAGCCATAACTGTAGAGTGTTTATTTTTAAAAATTATATACTTGAGTTGATATGCCTTAACATCTTTATTGTGTTCAACTTTAAATTTCACAGCTAGCCAAAGGGTTGTGGCTTAAGGCTTTCAATAATGCATTTCTTTCCTAATAGTTAACTTTAGTGGTTTTTTAATCAAAAACAAACAAATTAGCTTCAAACTTAGAACTCTAAGTTGCTCCACAGTGAGATGAAGGTTCTTAGGTGATTGAAAGGTATAGAGGCAGTTATGAAAGGAAGAGACTACTATCAAGAACAAACCAGTGTGCCTTTATTTATTGGCTCTCTTCTTCTTTGTGCTGCTTCTGGTTGCAATAGGTGAATGCCTAAAAGCTGTTATGGTCTTAGCTTTCAGGGAGCTCTTCAGGTACTTAAAGATGGCATGGAGACAGCAGGAGGGTGCTAAACCACACTTTTCCGTTCCAGCAGAGACAGTGGGACAATTTGTTCTCAAGAGAAAGTTCACAGTCTTATTCAGAGGTTTACTGTTTGACACCCACTCGCGGCAGCATTTCAGTATCCATTCCTGTATCTGTGGATTGTTCCTGGTCTGGTGCTGTATGTTGTGCACAGAGTCAATGAAGGCCACGGAGAACACTTTATTCATCACCTCACATGTTCTCTGCACCAGCAGATCAACGAACACCAAGCCACCGTAGCCATGGGCAATGAAGGCCACATTCTTGGCTGCGCTCTTTGAAATGAAATGATCCCACACATACATGGTGTGCTCCTCAGGGCTGCTGCTGCCCCTCTTGGGGATCCACCAGACAGACTGTGTAAAAGTAACTGCTTCTTCCCTGGTAGAAAAGTGGTGCTTTTCAGTCTTCAGATCCGCAAAGTTGTCATTGGGATTCAGTACAATCACTTCCCAGTGGCTTTGAAGGGCCATTTTGATGAATGGTATTTGTGTTCCATGTCTCAGGCCATCACTGACAATTGTCTTTTGCCCCCACTGTCCAGCACAGAAAACTCCACGGTCTTGAAGAAGTATAATGAGGCTAGAGGAACTTGTTAGTGCATTCTTGCTCATGAAAAAGAAACTTCTTGGTTCATCCTCTGTAGCATCAGTAGGAATATAAACCTTCTGTAGCATGCAGACCCTCTCCAGGAGCTCATAAACATACTGGGTAATAAAATGTCCCAGAACTTCATAGCGTTTATGATTCTGCTCAAATCTGCTCTTGTAATAATTGAAAACAAAGGACTCATTTGTATCCAGATGCCTCAGTTCCCCTTTTATATTGAAGTCATACTTCAGATCCTCTTGATACTCCGAACCCTCTATTAGTTTCCTCAGGCTGAGTTCGTGCTGCATTTGTAACCACTACAAATTAAGAAGACTATGTCAATGTGGCGATAGACCTCCATACAACACCTGCCTAACCCCCCCTCCAGCCTCTGTATTAGAATTCAGATTTAAAAGCAATTACAAAGAAAATACTTGTTGATCCAGACTCTCTCTTGGTGATGTGTAGTAAACCAGCTGCTTGTAAAATCTCTTAAGAGATTTCGGTTGCTAATTTCCAACAGCAGTAACATATCTGCCTTTATTATGCCTTGATTTCAGTTTGCTAGTTAAAGTTTGTAAGCTAGTTTGTTTATTTAAAGACCTTTTTAAGCTAGTTTGAATTAAAGGCCTTAAGGAGGAAGTTTGTGTACCTGGTTCATTGTTCATTTTAACAGCTCTTCTATCGTGCTGTGTCCTAGACATTATCTTGAAACTCTGCTGAGTTTCAAGGCTGCCTTTGAAGCGCATGCCTTGTCAGTTGGAAATAGTCCCGAGTATCTTACTGGATCCTAAATTTTTAAAGAAAATCAAGCTGCACTTACTAAAGAGTTCAACCTTCACATTGCTTGTGTACCAGCACACTCTCCATGTTCTACCTTCAAACTGCACTAGCACAGATAATGCATGTATGTGTTTGCTTTTTACTCATCACTCCGGTTATTCATTCATCATTGCAAGCACTTGCCACATGGATAGGAATGGATGGCAGAATAAGCTAGCCACTGTGATCCAGGAACAGAAGAAAACAAAATCCATGCAGGTTGGAAATATCATGAGGTTGGATTGAGGTCTCTAGTTTCAGATTATCTCCAGTGAATTATATAAGTTTATCATAACTTCCTATTTTCCTAATAACTCTTCAGTCTACTCTGACTGTCAGTGGCTGTAGAATGCTAAACAGTGCATGACCTTTGGTGTGGTTAAAATCCTACCTTTTCAGGAGTTTTGTCCTGACACAGTAATTTTTTTTTAAAATGTTTTACATTAAGTTATATTTGTCAAGTTATTTGGTACAAGCTACTCTATATCTTTAAGTTTTTCTTGCTGAACTAACAGAGGTTTTTAGAACACAGTAAAGCACCTTCTGTGTTAAAACTCACTATACCATCTGATAAAGCCAATTACTAGGACTAAAAGTGATCTGAATATTTTCATGTAAGTGACTTGAGTTGGAGCCCAACGCTTTCAAGGAATGCAAGTTTCCCTGAGTAAACTGATTACCATATTGAAAATTATTCCTTAAACATCCAAATTTTAAAAAGTTTTTAGCTTTTCAACACAGCAACATCACATACATTTTCTTTTTGAGCAATCTCCATTGGGTTAATAATGTTAAGTCCTCTCTTCAGGATCATTCCTGTCTTCTGATTAATAGAGAGCAGGCTAGAAAATGGTACCTTCTCCTTTTTTATCTCATGTAATCAGTATATATAGAAAAGGGGGAAAAAATCAGATTCTAAGACACATAATCCATTTACTGTCTTGCCAGTTTCTTGAAAAGGAAGCAGCACAAAGAAATTGCAAGTGCACATGTTCATCTATGTTTTTTTCATTCTGCAGGAAGGCACGAAAGACACAAAGGAGATGGCAGAACAGTCTTTTTGCTATACTACTGAACTATGGGCAATTCATAGAAAAGAGATCATATTTAGTAGGGAAGAAGCTATGCATATTCATGTTGTTGTCCCCAAGTGATGAAGTGGGAGAAAAATGGACATATTTTAAGGGAAGATGTCTATGGATAAAGGTGAAGCATTCTATAACAATTATGAATAGATAAATGCTATTTCCTTACAGAGTGGCATGCTGTGGATCACTTCTCAGTCCCTAAAAGGTCGAAGACTAATTTCCCAACTTACTATGAGCAGGAAGTTACTATTCCCTTACTTCAGCTACTAACAACAACATTGCTTTTTCAGTTCCAAAACAAGGATATGTGATTCCAAATTAAACCCTGTGTATGTAATATTGAACATCTACTTTACAAAGCACTGTGAAAGGTTTCTGAAGATTTCAGGAGGCAGAAACACACATACAAAAAAAAAAGTTTTACATGAGGTGTATGTATGACTTCCCTTCCTAAAATTGCCTTCAAGGTGTGAAATAAGAAGTTTTGAGGCAATTTATACTAGGTTATCACTTAAGAGTTCGCTTGAATAGCAGTTTAGAATCATATACTTATTAGTCCAGAGCCACAGTAATGCCGTTTACAGAAAAAATAATCACTCTTTTCCTTCCTCCCACATTTATGTTTGGATTGTAAAATACTTCAGCTGTAAATTCACCTAGTGTTTGTTACAGCAATTGGCACATTCTAAACACTACTGCAGTGTAAGCGCTACTCTTTATGAGATCTGTAAAGATTTGGGGTTTTTTTCTCTTTAAAACCACTTTATTAAAGCCCAACATTACCGTATGCTCTCCTGTAAAATCTGTCATCATCGTAGATGGAAATCTTTTTCTCTCTGTAAGTGTAGATAAGTCCTGTGCATGAAAGAAAATAAACCCATCACAGTTATGTACTGGGGTGTATATCTGTAAAACCTATCAGTAGGTGATAGTTAGGGCCACCAAAAGCACTCAAGATAGTTCCGAGTTACAGGCTAACACCCTTCGTTTGTAATTTACACCTAAGTTAAAGCTAAAACCTCTTGAGTGTGAGACTAAACACTTGTCCGAACCAGTTTTGCTTCCCACTACCCAAGAGGACAAAACAGAAAGCTACACACATAAAACCTACAATTCTGAAGCTGCCCTGGAAAAAAAAACCACCAGCAAAACCAAACTCCCCCCCCCCAAAAAAAAAAAATTCCAACCAGTAAATCTTTGTCTCCTCTTGGCTGTTAGGAGGATTTCCAAGGCCATCAGCTGCAAACCGTGGCCACAGCC